>NC_141289.1:4012500-4057500 GCF_037954325.1 Fistularia commersonii | reverse complement strand
GTGTGTGTGCCAGCACTTGTTCAGATTGCCCCCCTTTTGAAGTGTATTAACCTTAAAACTGCACCAGAGAGTGAAAGTAAAATAAAGCCTTACGTTTCTCTTTCGGCATTTTTTATGGTGTCTGTGACATTAACTGTAGAACCAATTTATCAATATTGCACATTGATCAGCCTGCGGGAAGCCATCAAAGAGGAATGAAATGTTTTTAACATGGCAAAAGAGCTTAGCCAAAAAAAGAAATATGTGTGCTTGCCAAACTGTAGAAAAAATTAAAAAAAATTAGCATTGGAAGAATCTTTATGAATCAGAATCAGAATCAGAATCAGTATTAGATTCAGATTCATATTTTGAATCAGAATCAGATTCAGATTCAGATTCAGATGCAGATTCAGATTCAGATTCAGATTCAGATTCAGATTCAGATTTAGAAATACGTCACTGATCTTCAGGTAAATTGGGTGATCTGATTTTCTCCATACGATACAGGAGTAGAATAAATAAATATAAAATCAACAGAAATAGATAGCTAGTGTCAAGAATAATGATTATAAACTACAAGAGGTGTCAAAGTTCAAACATAGTTTACTAGGGGGGTCATGGTATTTGCAGTTTACTGAAAAAATGAATTCCCCGGTAAATGTAGTTTTTCGTCAATGCCGACGCCCAAGTATTTGTAGTTTTCCATCAGTGTGAACTACATGGCATTTGTAATTTACTTTCGATGTAGACCCCGAAACAATGGCAGTTTAATTAATTTGATTTGATTAATTGCATTGCTTTTTCCATTGTCTTCAAGATAACATGTTAACCAATTTATATGCTTGACAAATCATAAATAAATACATATCGAAATCTGAAACACCATGTGATACAATATATAGATAACAATATGAATACCCTTACTATAAAAAAATTCTGTAAAAAATCATAAAAATGGCCCTCCTCACAGAGAGCAAGAAGGTACCAGCCAAAAGTGGGAGACTCATTTGGTTTTAGTTTTATCATTTGTAGTAATATTGATTGGCATTGCTTTTCATTTGATTCAATGTTAGCCTTTCCGTTCTAAGAGATACCAGTAATATCTAATATAATTATGTTGATAATTATGTTGTAATTTTTTCCCCAAATTTGTGTTGCCCACTAGAGGCCATGGCACCCTTAGCATTTGCCTTTTTTAGCCAAATGGCCCAGCCGGCTTCGGAGCCCCAAATCCCAAGATTTATTTATATCACACTGTTGTTCCTACCAACAGTACCAACCAAAAACTGCCCGTTACCTGTCTCAACCAGGGGAGAACACGAGTGTGTGGTAGAGACAGGCGTGGTGTGAGAGTTAGAAGGGACAGACACAAATGATCTCATACTAATAACATAAATAACCCTAAAAGTTTAAGATTTCTGGTGACATGATACAATAATAGCTTTGATATGCATAAGAGAAATAATAGTGGACACCTGGCAAGATCGAGAGCCCGGAGACTCAGGATAGGAAGAGCGGGAAAACTAGAGAAAGGGGATGTACCACCTTTAGTTTCTCAGTTTCAGACTGGACAATCAAAGTTGCAGAGAAGATCATAAGTGCCAAAGCGCCCTTTAATCACGACCTTTCGGAGTCAGGAACTGGGCGGTAATCGGCGCTGATTCGGACGAAACCAGCTTCTTCCCACGACCCATTCCTTCTGCTACGTGCATAAATCCCATGAGAACATCTGCATCTGATCATCACTTCATTCATTATTTCATTTATCTAGTTGCCTCATTTTTCCACTACCTCACTGACCATACTCCTGTGGATTATTGCCACCTTATTACTGAGACAGACTTTGCACTTTGCATTTTGTATCGTTTACAATGTTCTTCCTGGCCATTGTTGACTTTCATGTCAGTATGAGGCTGAGCTGAGCTCAGGCTGATACAGTTCTGTCACGAAGGCCAATATGGTGTGTGCTGCAAAGGTTGATACCATGTTTTGCTGAGGCCAATATGGTGTGTGTTGTTAGGGCTGCTATGGTGTGCGTTGCTCAGGCCGATATGGTGTGTGTCGCGATGGCCGATACAGTTTGCATTTCTAAGGGCGATTCGGTGTGTGCTATCAGGGTTGATATGAAGTGATTTGTAAGCTGTAGTACCATGAGAGTGCTGAGGCTGAATACTAAGAATCTTGAGGTTGCTGACCCCAATGTGTTTGTTTTCCAGCAGTTTCAGGTAGTGTGGATTTTGTTTACTTTTGTTGTTCTTCCAGCAAACCTCTAACTGATGGGTCCTTCTCCTCATGAAGGCTCACTTAATTTTGTTGATTTGAGGAGCAGCCAACCTGCCGGTTGTTTTCTTATAATTGTACAATTGTACAGTGTGTTTGCGCTTTGATTTCAGGCTTTTATAATAAGTAGTTTTAATACAAATTACATCTGGTTTTAGGTTGCTTCCCCTTTCCAACCTGCGACATAGTGAAAGCTAAATCTTTTAATCACTCCCCCATGGGGAATTATTAAAATATATAGAATATATATATATATGTATATAAACACATATATGTATACATACATTTAGATATACATATATGTAGAAGGGTCGACTGCGGTACCCGTTTCCCCATGTTGGCTTCACATCCAGGGCAAGCTGCAGTTGAGGATTGTTAGTAATATACCCCCACCATCCTTAACCCTTTTGTGGTGTTCGAGTCTGTGGGACCCGTTTTCACTTTTGTGTGTGTGTACCCGCAGACCCGAACACCACACAAGGGTGTGATCCTGGAAACCAAATAATATAGTGAGCTGGCCGGAGGACTTTGATAAGAAGTTTTCGTTCTGTCGGGCCTTGTGAAAAGTATCAGTTTCTTTGTATACACACACACTTAGCCAACACACAAATGTAAAGGCACGTTTTATGTTGATAATGAGGCAGTTCTGACGTCCCGCCACCCGCCCTCGTCGGGATGCGGTGTTTATTTCGTTTAGTCTCTCCCACCCGCAACTCCCTCTGACCACAACTCCCTGTGTCCTGACAAACCAAGTGAGGGAGACAAAGACGGAGAGGAAGAGGGAAAAAATGGAGAGGTGAAGAAAGAGGGAGCAACCCACAGACCACATAATGGTTATGGCATCAGTTATATGGTTAACGCTGAGACTTCAGCCTGACGCATGCACGTGTGTGTGTGTGTTTGTGTGTGTGTGTGTTTGTGTGCGTGCTTTGCTCACAGCCGCCTGTTATATCTTCAGAAGCAGAACAAAACACCACGCTTTCCCAATGAGGCAGCGGATGCTAAAGAACGTGGAAGGCCGTCGTGTTAAAGGTGCCGATCGGATAAAATCGATTAATCAGATTGTTCCTGAATGGATGGAAAACACCCAAGGTGTCAGATCTGTAACCCAGGAAGTGGAATTTGGGTCTGGAAAAAAAAAGTAAAACAATCCTGGACTACAATTCCAATGACCAAGTCAAGCACACACAAACTACACACTTCTACCTAAAAAAAATATTTCCATTTTCTTAATATTTAGGCTTAATAACTGAACACAATATTGGTTACGCTGATTCCACACTTGTTTTGATTGCTTCTATTTGTTTTAAATCATTGCAAGATTAAATAATCAAATGCAGCTTCAGGGTGGCGCGGACCAGTGTCTCCCCAAGCCGATCCCAAGCCTGGATAAATGCAGAGGGTTGCGTCTGGAAGGCCATCCAGCGTAATACTCTTGCCAAAACCAAACATGTGAATCAAACCTAATAATCCCATCGGTCGATACTTCGTTTCCAGGAGACCAGGTGGTAAGGTGGTAAGGCTAGAAGCTTAGGAGCAGGCTTTAAGCTGTATTATCATGGTACTGACAAGAAGAGAAATGGAGAAGGAGTTATCTTGAAAGAGGAATTTGTTAGGAATGTTCTGGAGGTGAAAAGAATGTCAGGTAGACTTGATGAGTCTGAAACTGGAAATTAAAGGTATGATGCTCAATTTTGTTAGCTTCCCTTAACTTATTCCAGAACTTCATCACCTCTAACTCACATCCCACCTGCAGGCCATATCCACTATGTAGAATATCCCCAGAGATGAGAGTGTTAATTGATGTAGACTTCAATGGGCATGTTGGTGCAGGCAATAGAGGGGATGAAGAAGTGCTGGGCAGATTTGGTAAACAGGATAGGAACACAGAGGGACAAAAGGTGTTAGATTTTGCAAAAAGGATGGAAATGGCTGAAGTTATCACTTTTTTTCAGAAGAGACAAGAACGTAAGGTAACTTATAAGAAGAGAGGTAGGAGCACGCAGGTAGACTACATCTTGTATAGACAAGGTAACCTGAACAAGATCAGTGACTGCAAAGTAGCTGTAGTTGAGAATGTAGCCAGACAGCATAGGATGGAGGTTTGCAGGATGACTCTAGTGACAAGGAAGATCACGAAGACAAAGGCAGAGCAGAGGTCAAAGTGGTGGAAGCTGAGAAGCGAAGAGTGTTGTATGGTTTTCAGGGAGGAGTTGAGAAAGGGTCTGGGTGGTCAGGGTGAGCTTCCAGATGATTGGACAACTGCAGCTAGTGTGATCAGGGAGACAGGTAGAAGAGTACTTGGTGTGTCATCTGGAAGGAAAGTAGATATTGAGACTTGGTGGTGGAATGAGGAAGTGCAGTAGTATAAACAGAGAAAGTGGTTAGCAAAGAATAAGAGGGATACTGAGGGGACTGAAGAGAACAGACAGGAGTACAGGAAGATACAGTGCAAGGTAAAGATAGAGGTAGCAAAGGCAAAACAAAGGGCATATGATGACTTGTATGCTCGGTTGGACAGTAAGGAGGGAGAGAATGATCTATAATAGGGTGGTGAAACAGTGAGATAAAGATGGAAAGGATGTACGGTCTGGATGATTAAGGATAAAGAGTGAAATGTGTTGACAGATGCTAGAGGAGTGATGGGAAGATGGAGAGAGTGCTTTCAAGAGCTGATGAATGTAGAAAATAAAAGTGAGGCAAGGGCAGAAGAGGTGACTATTGTAGACCATAAAGTAGCAGAGATTAGTAAAAGGGAAGTGAGGAAGGCATTAAAGAGGATGAAGAGTGGAAAGGCAGTTGGTGGAGGTGTGGAAGTGTCTAGGAGAGGCGGCGGTAGAGTTCCTGGCTAGATTATTTGACAGGATCTTAGAAAGTGAGAAGATGCCTGAGGAAAAGAGAGGAAGTGTGATGGTGCCTATTTTTAAGAATATGGGGGCATTGCAGAATAGCAGAAATTATAGAGGGATAAAGTTGATGAGCCATACAATGAATTAATGGGAAAGAGTAGTGGAAAATAGAATAAGAGCACAAGTCAGCATATATGAATAGCAGTATGGCTTCATGCCTGGAAAGAGTACTACTGATGCAGTATTTGTTTTGAGAATGCTAATAAAGAAGTACAGAGGAGGCCAGAGCGAGCTGCATGCTGATTTTGTAGACCTAGAAAAAACTTATGACAGGGTGCCAAGAGATGAACTCTGGTATTGTATGAGGAAATCAGGAGTGGCAGAGAAGTATGTCAGACTGGTGCAGGACATATATGCTAGCTGTAAGACAGTGGTGCGGTGTGCTGTAGGGGTAACAGAGAAGTTCATGGTGGAGGTGGGACTCCATCAGGGATCAGCTCTGAGCCCCTTCTTGTTTTGCAGTAGTGATGAATTGGCTGACAGATGAGGTCAGACAGGAATCTTCATGGACCATGATGTTTGCAGATGACATTGTGATCTGTAGTGAGACTGAGGAAAATCTAGGGAGGTGCAGGTATGTGCTGGAAAGGAGAGGAATGAAAGTTAGTCGTGGCAAGACAGAGTATATGTGTGTGAATGAGAGAAACTCGGGTAGAACTGTGAGGCTACAGGGAGTGCAGATCAAGAAGCTGGAGGATTTCAGGTACTTGGGGTCAACTGTCCAGAGCAACGGAGAGTGTGGAACAGAGGTGAAGAAACGGGTTCAAACAGGTTGGAATGGGTAGAGAAAAGTGTCAGGGGTACTATGAGATACAAGACCATCAGCCAGAATGAAAGGAAAGGTGTACAAGACAGTGGTGAGACCAGTGATGCTGTATGGCCTAGAAACTGTTACAATGACGAAAAGACAGAGCAAGAGGTTGCAGAGATGAAGATGCTTAGGTTCTCTTTGGGAGTGATGGATAGGATGAGGAATGAGTCTATTAGAGGAACAGCACATGCTATAGTTTTTGGAGACAAGGTCAGAGAAGCCAGACTGAGATGGTGTGATCATGTACAGAGAAGGGATGGTGAATATGTTGGTAGACGGATGCTGGAAATGGAGCTGCCAGGCAGGAGGTCTCGAAGAAGACGAAAGAGAAGATTTATAGCCATAGTGAGAGGATATGAAGGTAGTTGGTGTGAAAGAAGAGGATACAGATAATGGGTTTGGATGGAAAAGGTGTATACACTGTGGCGACCCCTGAAGGGAAAAGATGAAAGGAGAGGGAGAAGATGATGATTAAACAATCCAAAAAAAGGGGTTGGTTTCAATATTTTCACTTTACTTTTACTTCCTTTAAACCCTTGGATAATTAACAATACCTTTTTTTGACATTTACACTCCTTTATTTTTATTATATTAAATTTCACTATACAAAAAAATTGCAGTTTCTCCCTGGGTATTGCTATAATCAGGTGCATTGACTTGAAATGTGACCGGGGCCACTTGAGCCAGGGAGGTTTTGATTTTTTACTCGTTTTTTTTTTTTGGTAGGCTATTTATTTATTTATTTATTTATTCTTTTCATATTTTATTTTATTTTAGAACAACAAAAACCCCTCTAGTGTTACATGGGGAGAACAGAATATAGAGGAGAAATCGGATGTTCAGGACGGCGACTATCTGAGGAGCTGCTCTGCAGCAACATGACTCGGCTGCACCATTTTTTTCCAATAGAAATGTATTTTAAAAAAACAAACAAACACGCGCCTCCTCATGTTTCTGCATGAGCGCTGAGACGCTCCACTTCCTGTTTTCCGGCGTACATTATGGTGGATAATGTAATCATAAGGGTCCTCGGAACTCTTTCTAAATGGTGTTGTAACAAATGGATTACAAAAAGTGACCTAACTCTTGGGTTCAGTGCAGGGAAGCAGCACACACACACACACACACACACACACACACACACACACACACACACACACATGCACGTCTGCACCGCCACTGTTACAGCATAAAAGCACATTATTGAAAGAAAGGGAATATCAGAGTGTTTGGGCAGGATGAAAAAATGCACACTTGCATTAGTGTTGAAGAAATATCCAAAATACAACATATTTTTAAAGCTGATATATGTTAAATGTTCTGCACATTTAAATTTAATTTATACAATTCTTATACACATTGTCAGGCTTAACTGCCGTCTCTATTGAGATGAGAGCAGGCTGGAAACAAGTGGGCGGTATGAGACTCGGAAACAGCCAAATTAGAGGCATTTTCAGCTCTTTTTGTCTGGATTTTGAACGGGATTCTAGCTTTCAATGGTTCAGGGGCTTTGCTTGAAAAGCAAAACAAAAATAAAAACAGTATATGCTGTCAAGTCAACTCCAAGGCCCCGGAGTTGCAAATTAACCTGCAAAAAATGTTATTTACCGGCAAAAAATTGAAATAAGGAAATAGTTCTGAGTCCTCATTAACTGACAGGAAGAAAAAAATAATTTGGGGAATATTGCCCACTTGTTGCCCTGGTGTTAGACCACAAAAATGCTTTACTGTGACCCTTTGTGTAGGTCTCATGCAATATGAATGAGAATTCTCTTTTTCTCTTATGCTGGGCCTTCATTGAAAGACTAAATACTAAGGATTGTAAAAAGACTTGAAAAAACAATTTTTCCCCGACATGCAACCATTTCACCAGGTATCTGTGAAAGCATATGGGTATCATAATTCAAATTAAAAGGCATGAACAGAAGTTCTTTTTCATTTTCAGAATGTGGCAGCATATTTTGATTCATAACTAAAATGAGTAATAAGTAACTCGAAATCCATTTTTATTTTCTTCTTCCAGACTGCTCATTCTGTGACTCGATCCAGATTAAAAAGCAAAATGCATTAAAAATGTATTTTGTTCAAATTGTTAACAAATGTCAGCTAGAAATGTCAAATTCGAAAATTAAAATACATTAGCAGAAATGATTTTTCATATTCAGAATGTGGCAGCATGTTTTGATTCATAACTAAACTGATTATGAGGTAACACAAACTGCAACTTTATTTTCTTCTTCCAAACTCCTCATTCTGTGACTTAATCCAAATTAAAAAGCAAGACATTTAAGATTTTATCTTCAAAACGTACTTTTTGTTTGTCAAATTTTTTTTAATTTCAGTTGAAAATATCAAATTTGAAAATGCTTACAGCCTATTTTGACTAATAACTAAAATAAATAAAAAGTAAATTAAAAAACCAATAAGTAACCCAAACTGCATTTTCATCGCACAAAAAAGTTATCAAAATTAAATTTGGATTGGAAATCGCAAAGGACGCAGGAGTATGACATCAAGAATAGAACACACAATTCTTGGCCACAAGAATAGAACACACTCAGCTGTTTGCCTTGCTGATTGCTAAGACCCGTTAGCATGGCACTCCCCAACAATGTTAGGCAAATGATACAATTACGGAATTGCAGATAGAATTGCAGATAACTTCTGAATCGGATGCTGCGACTGACCTGAGCAGATTATAGAGAGCTGTGTTCAACACTCTGCCCTAACAGACAGTGTTAGCAGCGACGTAGCCCAAGCTAGCCTTCTCAGTCCTGCAACAACTGGATGTGGTGTTGCCTGGAATTGCATTATTTTTGGCACCTTCAGCCAGATGCAAAACTGTCCTTAAATGAACAGTCAGTCCATTTTTGATGGAAAGCGTGCAGTTTTGTCTTCAGTTTGCACTCAGTGGGTCAAAAAGGTCAGGCGGACTTTTAAAACCAAGCTACCTGAGTGATCATAAATCACATTTCGGCTTCGCCACGATATCGGCTGGAGTTTCACAATGTTGGACCGGCGATAAAAAAAAAAAAAAAAAAAAAAAACAGCAACAGCTTGAAAAAAAAAGCAGGAAATAAGCATTGATGACGGTGGTTTAAGTGGCCAAAAAGTTTGGGGGGGACATAATAACGGTTTGGCTTCAGTAGGAAATGAAACCAGGGGAGGGTTGGATCGGTATCTGCTCGCAACTGAAGTACCTCCGAGACGACCCTTTGAGAAGGATAAGGGGTCTAATATTCAAACCGTGTAGAATTAACCGGAGGGTGGCAACACAGTGCTGTCGACACCATGTGATGATAAAGAAGCCCAATATCTCCGACCCCCCCCCCGTGTGGAACCTTGGGGGCCATAAAGATTAGAACACCTTTTTTTCCTTCAAAGTCCACTGGCTTGTCTAAAGTCCAGAGGTGTTCTGACAAGTTAACAAGACCCTGCCTGGGACACCAGCCGTCACTCGTCTCCGGCCACAAGAAGGTAAGTCCGAGGTTTTGGTGCGGCGAAAACTACCTTTTCCAATCGTCTCCCATTTTTGTGGTATTTGTGGAAGCAGCAGGATTTTCATAGCCAGTCATGGAATATCTTCTTGGAGAAATTTGCGAATAATTTATTTTAAAAAGTCTTATATATTATACTTACATATATGTATGTATATGTATGTATGTATGTATATATATATATATATATATATATATAATCTATTATCCAATTTTTATGCTCTTAGTAATGCAATAATAAACATATTCAATGGAATTAAATAATTTTATGGGAATTAGATTGAGTTTGAAGAATGGATTTAAATAATATACCCGATAAATTCAGTAATGAGGAAACTTGTGTACTTTGTTTTTTTTTTGTTTTTCTTTTTGCTATCGATAATTTATTATTATTTATCAATCAGGAACGAAATTGCGTTTAAACTTAACCAGATTTTTACCTTTTGAGCCCCCCATCGTAACTGTAGGTGTGGTTAAAACTAAAATCCTGATTTTTCCTGGTTGAAAGAAAAATCAAATATAATGTAATCAAATTAAAGGTAACCAAGATCCAGTGAAATAATTAAATCCACCAATCAAGTTTTAATGTGACTGTTCAAACACGTGATTTAATCCTAATCCCTTCATGATTGCCGCTTTGTCATGTTTTTGTTTGTCTTTTCACGAATTAATTGATCGGGGTGCTGGCGATGCTCCGGGACGAGACCCCAGGACCGGAAGTGAGTCCCGGGCCTGCTCGGGACGCCGCGGTAGAGCCGCTGTGTGTTTTTGCTGCGTGAATATGTTACCAGGCGTTAATGCAGTCAACATGATCTCAATCCAATAGCGCCGGGATGAAGCTAAAAGGCTCGCACACACACACTATTGCTTGCTCTGTAATATCCCTCCAATTACCAGGCGCGTGTCTGGGCTATTCGATACACACTAAGTGGGGAGGAAGAGGAGGCTCACATGCATGGATTCGTTGTTGCTACAAGTTTCGGTACAATTCCAGGATCCTTTTTGGAGACTTGTACACACCAGTCAACCTCGGAGGGGTAGTATAAGTGTGTGTGACGGAGCTCATGCTAAGCTAAGCTAATCAAGCCAACTCCATAAGGGGAGCACACGTGACCTCACTCTCTGACCGTCGGAGGACGCAAAGCCTGTTGACATCACAACAACAAGCAGATTATTCATTTAATTCAAAGTTCATTTTACTGCTTACCAGCATTGAATCAATAATCATATTATATTATATTATATTATATTATATTATATTATATTATATTATATTATATTATATTATATTATATTATATTATATTATATCATATTATATTATATTATATTATATTATATTATATTATATTATATTATATTATATTATATTATATTATATTATATTATATTACATTATATTATATTATTATTTTTACTTCTCCTAATCATGAGGGAATGCTTAAATACTGCATAAATGCTTGAATATAGTTTAAAACTGTTCCCTGAATCTAATACATCTATATTAGATGACTTCTAATACATAATAATACAGAATTATTGAAGTCCTTTTTTCGATAACAAATGAAGTTCAGGTTTTTTTTTTTCAAAAACATGAACTTTTTACAAAAAAAAAATCAATGTATTTATACTTTTTTTTTTTAACTAAAAGTCTTTGGGATTTGACAACACTGGTCAATAGAGGGCATTTTTTAAAATTGAATTTTCTTCCCCATTTCCCTCCTGCATTCCTTCCTTTCTTCCTTCCTTCCTTCCTTCCTTCCTTCCTTCCTTCCTTCCTTCCTTCCTTCCTTCCTTCCTTCCTTCCTTCCTACCTCCCTCGTATCTCTCTCTATCTTCAGGTGTTATCTGTCCTCTTTAAGCGTAGGGCAATTAGGCTGTCAGTCTCATTAATAATTAACTGTTGAGCTCGTTAATTATTTACCTTAATTGCTGATTTAGGTTTCCCTTCCCTCGACACAAACAGCCACTGGAGGCACACACACACACAAACACACACACACACACACTCACATATACACATACACACACACACAGAGAAGCAGAGAAACTCAATCTATTTGTCACCTTTGAGTGCAAGTGACCTCTTTGTGTGTGCGTGTGTGTGTGTGTGTGTGTGTGTGTGTGTGTGTGCTCCTTTTCCTCCATCTAATCCCTCTAGTTTCCTTTGTTTCAGAGTGTGTTTCTAGAATGTGAGTATGAATGTGTTTGGTTGCCGTGACGCTAGCACATGTTTGATGGCGACTGCCGGATCAATAGAGCTGATTGAGTGCGAACCAAAAAGAGTTCAGCGCCGCCTTAAGAGGAAGCTCCGGCGTGTTTCTGTGTTTCGGCAGGCAGTTGGGAATACTGAGGTTTTTATTATGGCTTGACAACCTCAGGCCATGACCCCCCCCCTCCCCCCATGACCCCTGCATTTGCAAATATTATGACAAAAAAACACAGATATCCGAGAAAAACTTCTTCTTCTTTATTTTTTTTAGATAACGTAGATAACTTCCTGTACTTCGACTCGCTGTTTTATTCAAATTTGGGAGACGGCATCATTTTTTGTCAAATTAAAAGCGGCATTCTCTTAAGCAATTACTTGTGGGAGTAATTTATGATAAATGATGAATATAAACTCCTACGGGTCATGCAGACGGTCCAAACATCCTTTTCCAATTGTCTTCCATTTTTGTGAAATTTGTGAAATCAGAAGGTTTTTCATATCGAGTCATCAAATATATTTTTTTGGGAAACCTGTGAATGCCTATAAATGCCTTATACTTTCCTTGTATACTGTATACTGTATACTGTATACTATATATATGAGTGTATATGTTGTATTTGCTTAATCTATAATCTAACCATTTTTATATTGTATGTTGTCTTTTCAATCTGAAGACACAGGACTCAGTAATAATCATGCCCAAGTAGATAACGCCGTAATAAACATATTCAGTGGAATGAAATAATGTCATGGGAATTATTTTGAGTTTAAAAAAATTGAGGAAACATTTTATTAGTGCTTTGGGACTCTCAAGGGCCCCAGCAATGCCCTCTTGGATACCCTGGACCATAACATGTGCATCAAGCTACCCGTCACTCATCTCCCCCGTGGGCAGCACTTCCTGTCCGCCATTGCATCGCACGGGATTTGTGACGTGTCGCCATCAGTAACAAGGATTCATCCTGTTTTCATGCTGCAGGCCGACAGGAAATCACTGTTACTGGGGGGGGCCGTCACCCAGCCAGGGTCCAGCAGGCACAGCTAGTATCCCTCCTTTGGAAAGTTAATTCTCTGACAAAATAATTAAAAAAAAAAAAAAAAGACATCACCTCCATGTTCTCTGATGCTTTTTCATGCATGCAGAACTTCCTTACATGAACTGAAAGGTGGCCCTGGGTGCAGATGAGCGCTATAAATAATGAATGAATGACAGAAAGGGCAGTGTTGAAAATAAATCTGCTGTACATATGAAAACTGTGGAAAAGTACCTAGAAATTTTCATATGAACAAAAACAAAACCACAATTTAAAATTTGTTTAACCAGAATTTCTATAAGTAAAAAAAAACTTTTATTAAATTCTCCACCTAATTGGTTCACAGTATGAACCAATGTATGTCTCCATATGACATGAGAATGACATCTTGACTTTTTTGTCTCTATAAGGGGCCCTGTGATTGGCTGATCCAGGGTGAACCCCGCCTCTTGCTCAATGACATCCGGGATAGATTCCAGCCCCCCCTGCAAGTGCAGGTTAAAGGGTATAGATAATAGATACATGAATGAATAATATGACCTAACTGAATAGTAACAGAACAATATCAGAAGGTGAACAAGAATGGAAGTGAAGCAAACTCATGACTTTGGGGGCAATTGAAGAGCAAATCGTGTTTGGAACCGAACACTGCTGGTTCGATTCCCACTTTGATTCGACGCTGAACCCCTAACTGCTCCCCTGCTGCTGGTGGGCAGCAGCCTACCACTCATGGTTTATCCTTGAGGGGTTAACTGCAAAGAACGAATTTCCCCATGAAGGATTAATAAAGGATAAATTGATATTACGGATGAATGAGTGAACTTAAAACATATGACCTGTCACAAATAAAACCAAGCAAGGGGATAAATAGCTCATGAAACAGCAATGGATCATTCCCCAGTGGCCCGTTGATGAGTTTGTTTCTGGCACAAGGTCGCTTTGTGGGCGATTTGGGCAACGGACCACTAAAGCATCGAAAAGGAGGATAACTTTGGGTTCTCCATTCTCCTCATGCGGTCAAAAACGTGCATCTCATCACCCTTAATTATCCTGGTGAGTGAACGAAAGGGTGAATGTTTTTTATCTCTGTACGATGTCTGAATGATAGAGCGAGTAGTCGTATGTCTCTATCTGACGTGTGAGCAGGGCTTGTTCAAAATGGTGATCCGGGCGACGCACCATCAACGAACTGTTAGGATTGGGCCTAGGACTACCATGCAATTGGGAGTACAAAGCTGGTCCTCGTTCCCGGCAATCAGAGAGGGCTTAAGAGCCAGAGCTTTGAGCCTCACTGGTTGCCGGGTCATTCACCAATTTCCTTCAGTCTTCCCCGTTAGCTCCTTTCCCCGGCGGTGTAAGCCTATAAATCCTGCAGGGCCACCAACTCCCTTGGCAGTGTATGCTAGCAGCTTCCAGCTAGCTGCCCACTCCCGACTGAGGTTCATGTTCCTGCCCAGTGTCCCTCTGATTGTTCGTGACCTGATTTCCCGCCTTGTCGGTGTACGCCAACACCTCTTGCCTGGCCCCCCAACCCCAACCGGGCCTCTCCCCCTTGTTGGTGTATCCTAGTGCCGTCCATCTAGTTGCCTGTTCCTGCCCTGCGTCCCCCTGCCCGGTCTGCATGTACCTGTTCATTGGCCCAAATAAGCTCACTGTTTCAAACCCAGTCTGCCTTGGTGTGAAGTCCTGTGTCTGTGTGCGGGTCCAACCTCCATCATCTGTTGCAAGGAGAGAATTATATCTCTGTGACAGCACTTCAAACCATTGTAGCTGCCTCTGAATGTAATATCCAATCAGAATGCAGTGGGGAACCGCCTCTTTTTTGGGGTGATTTTTCAGTTGCCCCGATTTCTATCATCGACTCTCAGGTGAAATCCCTTTTTATTAAAAAAAAAAACGGGCACTGCATTGAGTTCCCATGGATTCCAGGAGGGCTCACACATATGTTTTTTTGTCATTATGTAACCTGCCCAAGCTGAGGAAGGGCATCACTCTCATCTACAGTCGTCCCATTTGTCAGTGATTTTAAATAGCAGATTTCTTCCTTCAATTAGTTATTTGGCAAAAAAGCGTTTTCCAGGGTGGTGACCAACCAGAGCATGGCGTTCTGTATCCTGGGCTCTGATTGGCTCAGCAATACTCTGCATCTCTTGCGTGTAGCATGTGTTCAGCATCTCGCCTCGACATGCAATTGCGTTACTCTGCAGTGTTGTGTTTGTGTGAAGTATATAGGAAGTGTTTACAAGAGGGTGGGAAAGGCTAGTAAGGTTAATAAAAGTGTGGGGACTGGTCATAAAGCTCTAAATATATACAAATAATAAACTAAAAATATTTTACATCTTTGCAAATTCTTATTTATCACAGATGGTTCTGGAACGTAACCCCTTGTAACTTCCTTGTAGCTTATGTAGCCTGAGGGTACATCATTGGAAAAGTAGCCCACCCTGATACTTTTGTTAGGAGCCGCCATGCTCAAATTGTTTTTTTTTTTCTGCCAAGGCCAAACCGCTGAAGGTGAAGTTTTCCTTCACCTAAAAAAATGTGAAAAAAAATGTGTGTTGTTTTTATTTTGGGGGGGGGGGCCCAGACGGGTTGCACCAAATGAAAGACCGGCCTTTAATTACCTCCGCAGTCTCCTATTAGAGTCCGTTCTGTTTGTTGGAGCTCGCATCACAGCTGGCCGTCTGGTTAAACACACACAGACTCATACACACACACACACACTCGTACACACCCTCCCTCTTGCCCACTCTGGTTTGGTTTCACCCGGCTAGTTTGAAGACAGGCTCTGGTGTGTGTGTGTATTTATTTACCTGCCACACAGCACTTGTACTGCACTGCGCTGACCCTGGGGAACCTGTTTTGCAACACACACCAGCGTGCGAGCCTACAAAATTAAATACTGACTAAACTTGCGCTTGCTCGCACGCACACACACATAGGCCGTTCGCCGACACAATCCACAACGCTGGCAGACCCTGCGAGGCCTCCCGTTAGCTCCCAGTTAGACGTCCGTTCGTGACACTCTGGAGGAAAGGCGGCCCAGCGGAACCGAGAACAGGCAAACACAAACAAACAACAGCAGCCAGATGCCAAAACAGCAGCAGAGCTGCGCGGGCTACCGGCGGCGCTGCGAGACAACCACCGATGGCAGATTTTCAACTTATCTCGTGGTTACTTTTATTCGTAATTTCACTGAAATGCACAAACTTTTTCATTTCGAATCCCAGAGCCTGAGAGCAGACAGGAAGTGGCGGTAGGTTGGCTCTCCTGGTTGGAGCTTGTGAACAACAGTCATCTTCCAGCCTGCTAGAGTGATGAATGGTGGAGAGTTCACTGTTTATTTTGATTTATTCATGTTTCAGGTGATTCTTTGTGCTCTCTGGACCCTCAACCTGTAACCCCGCGATCCAATCTGTGGCCTACAAGATCTATATGAATCTATAAGAATCTATGAGAAAATGGTTAGGGTGTCTGGCCTCCAGGAGGTGCCAGAAAATCTGGAAAAAAAAGGTCACCTTCAATAAAATTATATTAAAACCGGTTGTTAGTATTAACCATTAAAATTAGAATGCTCACTTTTCTATACATGGTGATACCGTGATGAGATTTTTTTTCTATATTTTTAGTAATTTGTGAGTGTTACAAATAAAAACAATGGAAAAACCAATACTATCAAGTGCAGCACAGTGTGCATTTAAATTTAGCAATAAATAGTCGCATGTAGCAAGTAAGTTAAGCACGAAATGAAAGACACCATCTTCGTCCGATCTTTACGGTAAACACACTCAATAAACTGCTATATTTCTTCTTTCCATATACACATCTATATATATATACATTATTTGTTATCAATGAAATAAATATTTCTTTTAATAGCGTTTTCATAGCCTTTTAATTAATTTTAATGAGGAAATTTAATTTGACCTGTGAACACATTGAATCAAGAGCTCGGTCATGGAACTCGTGAGTCAAGGTATAGGCAAATGCTACAGGTTTCCAGGGGGCACCACACAATTGGGATAAAACATATCTTCAATATCACTGTATCACAACTGGGTTTTAGTTAACATTTAATTATTTATTACATTATTACAACACAGTTATTACACTTATTATAACATTATTACTCCAGCTGATCACTCTCTGTGGGCAGATCGGAGAGTTATAAATCATTACCAATATTATTATTTATCCACTTACTTACAGGATTTATGTTTTGTGTTATGGGCATTTATGTTAAACTCCAGTTTGGTCTCTTTAGATATTTATTTGTAATTTGTTAAGCACGTAAATAGGATGACATGTTATTTTATTAATTGAAGGTAATGCTAAAAACAATGCTATACCATTTCTTTGGAGAGCATACGTAAATCGACGATGGAGGGGGGGCCCCCTCCGACTGAACTGGTTACTTGAGACAGTTTTATTCTGACGGGGCAATAATTCCGACCTGGCTATTGCTCGAAGAGGGTGATCCGCTGTATAAATAACAAGTCGGGGCGTCGTGCAGAACAGAGCGTCGTCTATCAAGAGATGCGGCCCTGGAGATCTATATGGATCCTCTCTGTCTCTTAAAGATTTCTTCTCATGTTTCTCCCAAGCAGAACTTGATCTTATCACACAGCAGCCGGTTCTCCCGCTCCCCACGGAGCCCTTTCCCTTAAACAACCCCCTAATAACTAAAAATACGGGCCGATGGAAGATTACATACTTCCCAAAACCAAGAACATAAGACAATCAATTCACTACAAAATATGTGATTCTCAATTTTTTTTCCCTCTTGTGGACACATTATGTTTACCCCAGGATGAATAATCTGGATTCCTGATTCAATCCGACTCTCCATGTGATCATTTTCTTGAAATAACTGCGTACGTCATTTTTTCAAGTTTTCTTGGCTCATTTTTTTGTGTTTTCTGCAAACTTAAGAAAAACCTTTTTTTTATTAAGAATATTCGACTCGCGGTTCAGCAGCCCAGTTTTACCCCCCCCGAACACCAATATCAACTCTTTTATCTTAAAAAGTGAGCAATAATGAATTTTGTACACGCTTATGCTGCCAGCGGCCAGCGGCTAGCGGCTAGCGGCTAGCGGCTAACAGGGGAAGACAAGTGATATAATCAGATTTTTTTTGCCAAGAGGAAAACAAGTACAACTTAATTTTACCAGGGACATAGATATTTCGTTAATAGATGCTCCTTTTATCTGGATTTCGAACCAAAACTCTCATTTTAGATGATTACAACAATTCGGTTCAGTTATATGCAGATGACATTCAAAGAATATTGTCATGCCTTAACACAATAGTGTTAAGGCATAATAATACAGCTGTTTTTAAAAAACACCAAACTTCAAAACTACAAATAAAGATATATTTGTAAGTAAATTGTTATGATAAATTGTTCTGCATGAAGAGCATGCAGTTGTTCTGAATTTTGTTTTTTCTTTAAAATTCAGGCTTGAATGTGATTGTCATGACTTCTCCTGTGTGAAGAAATGAGGCCCCCATCGGCATGGAAACCGAGACTACATAATTACGTAACGTGAAAATGTTGTGTTCATGTTGCGATGTGTTGACCTTTGACATTGCTAAATTTATCCAAATGAATTATATTCGCAAATGTAGCACATGTCGCACAGAGGTGTGAAAATATCTTGATGGTCGCCATGGTTACAAAATGCTGACCTGACTTGGAGTTCGTACCATCCCACTGGTTTCAGCAGATTGGCCGCCAAACAGCTGGCTGTGTCTGCAGTTGTTTTTCTTCCCTTTCCTCCATTTTTGTAGTCCAGTTTGTTTGGATCTCTCCCCTCTTCCCTGTCTGTTAATCCCGGATAAAATGGGGCAAAAAAATCTTAGCGTCCCCTCAGTTTTACAGTACAATGTTTTGCATCATAAAAACGAATAGTGCTTCTTTAAAATTTTTTTTTTTGCAAAAAGAAAATTTGCAAATCCCATCCGCATATGCATAAATAAACACACCATGCGTTTCAACTTTATTATTTTCAGATAAGAGATGGGTTAAGAATCATCTGTCCCCAAAGATCTCCCGTAAAAAAACAAACAAAAAAAAAAAACAGTATGATAGATCTTTAGATGCAATAATAGATGAGATTTGTTCTCCGGGGGAGGGAGATTGTTTTCTAGATGCATGAGTAATTGAAAAATGAAAAGTATAGAAATGAGATTTCCAGTATTTTTCTTAGATAAAGGCTTACAGTAAGTTCTAATTGTATAAGAGACCTGAGGACTCCCTCCCTCTGTCACTTTCGCCCTTTCTGCCCTTCACTTTCTGCCTGTGCATCCATTCCTGTCGCACACCCCTGGCTGTGTGTTCATGTGCACGCTCGTGCATGGACGCTTGATCTCTTTATGGCGGCAGCATTAAAAGCAGAGCAGCGTCTCCTCGCTCTTTCTCTCTCTCCCTCCTCTTCCCCCGCCGGCCGAGACTTTAAGTGTATTGTTAATTTAGAGGAGGGAGTGTATGATTTTCTGGAAATGGACCCGCAGACACAAAAACCCGACGGGTGAACGCAGACCAAGGAATGCTCCACTAACATCTCCCGGGCTCAGTTCGCCCCATGTTAAATCCATAATAAAGTAAATCGAGTGGTTGAAAAAAAAATTACAAATTCAAATTTGAACAGGAACATATTTGCTGCTTTCCCAGTGTTGGAACTTTTTGCAGCTCCTAGAATCTTTCCAGAAAATCCTTAACATGTAAAATCCATAATGTGATTTGAGTTAATCTTGATTTCAAAATACAAGTAGATTGTGCGATTTAAAAAAAAAAAAATGGAAAATTACTCATGAACTCTGCCACTTTCACACTGTCTGAACTTTTTGCAGTTCCTAGAACTTTTTCAGCGAATCCTCAATGTGCTAAATCCAAAATATGCTTTGAGTTAATTTTGGTTACAAAATATATATGAAAATTGCTAGATTAAAAATAATGATAAATCTATTAGATCTATTAAAATAACAGTAAACACCTATTCACACTGACGGAACTTTTTGTCATTACTGGAACCTTTCCAGAAAATCCACAATGTGCTAAATCCTTCTAATGCTTTGACTTCATTTTGGGTACAAAATATAACTATCTTCTTCTTCTTCTTCTTCTTTTGGCTTTTCCCTTTAGGGATCACCACAGCAAATCAATTTTCTCCATCTAACCCTATTCTCTGTATCCTCCTCTCTCACACAAACTACCTTCATATCCTCTCCCACTACGTCCATAAATCTTCTCTTTGGTCTTCATCGAGACTTCTTGCCTGGCAACTCCAATTCCAGCAGCCGTCCACCTATATACTCACTATTTCTCCTTTGTACATGACCGAACCATCTCAGTCTGGCTTCTCTGACCTTCTCTCCAAAACATCTAACATGTGCTGTTCCTCTGATAGACTCATTCCTGATCCTATCCATCCTTGTCACTCCCAAAGAGAACCTCAACATTTTCATCTCTTCAACCTCTAGTTCTGCTTCCTGTCTTTTGGTCATTGTAACAATTTCTAGGCCATACAGCATTGCTGATCTCACCACTGTCTTGTACACCTTTCCTTTTATTCTGGCTGATAGTCTTCTATCACATAGTACCCCTGACACTTTTCTCCACCCATTCCAACCTGCTTGGACCCGTCTCTTCACCTCTTTTCCACACTCTCCGTTGCTCTGGGCTGTTGACCCCAAGTACCTGAAATCCTCCAGCTTCTTGATCTCCACTCCCTGTAGCCTCACCGTTCCACCCGAGTTCCTCTCATTCACACACATATATTCTGTCTTGCTGCGACTAACTTTCATTCCTCTCCTTTCCAGAGCATACCCCCACCTCTCTAGATTTTTCCCCTCTCTATAATTTCTGCAATTCTGCACATCCCCCGTATTCTTAAAAATAGGCACCATCACACTTTGTCTCCATGCTTCAGGCATCTTCTCCCTATCTAAGTTCCTGTTGAATAATCTAGTCAGAAAATGTTCCGCTGCCTCTCCTAGACACTTCCACACCTCCACAGGTATATCATCAGGACCAACTGCTTTTCCACTCTTCATCCTCTTCGATGCCTTCCTCACTTCACTTTTACTAATTTGTGCTACTTTGTGGTCTACAATAGTTCCCTCTCCTACCCTTGCCTCTCTTTCATTTTCCACATTCATCAGGTCTTCCAAGTACTCTTTCCATCTTCCCATCACTCTTCTAGCAACCGTCAATACATTTCCCTCTCTGTCCTTAATCTGTTCTTAATGTATAGATCATTCTCACCCTCCTTACTATCCAACCGAGCATACAAGTCATCATAAGCCCTTTGTTTTGCCTTTGCTACCTCTATCTTTACCTTTCGCTGCACCTCCCTGAACTCCTGTCTGTTCTCTTCAGTTCTCTCAGTATCCCACTTCTTCTTTGCTAACCCCTTTCTCTGTATATACTCCTGCACTTCCTCATTCCACCACCAAGTCTCCTTATCTACTTTCCTTCCAGATGACACACCAAGAACTCTTCTACCTGTCTCCCTGATAACACTAGCTGTTGTTGTCCAATCATCTCCCTGACCAGCTCTCCCTGACCATCCAGACCCTTTCTCAACTCCTCCCTGAAAACCATGCAACACTCCTCCCTTTTCAGTTTCCACCACTTTGTCCTCTGCTCTGCCTTTGTCCTCTTCATCTCCCTTGTCACCAGTCATCCTACAAACATCCATCCTATGCTGTCTGGCTACACTCTCACCTACAACTACTTTGCAGTCACTGATATCTTTCAGGTTACCTCATCTCTACAAAATGTCGTGCTCCTATAGGTCATCAGTGCCAATGGCGGTTGTTGTTAACCACGATCCCAGTCTAACCCGGTCCACGACTGATCCGGTATGATTTGTTTATGGTTGACTCGCATGTTTGGTTTTGGCAAAGTTTTACGCCGGATGCCCTTCCTAATGCAACCCTCTGCATTTATCCGGGCTTGGGACCAGCACAGGGAGACACTGCTCCGTGCCCCCCCAAGGCAGGCTTGGGGAGAAACGGGCCAGTGCCGCCCTGGGGCTGCATTACAAAATACAACTATATTGCCAGATTAAAAACAATAATCCGGGAATTACATCTAAATATACGTATGAACATATTAGCCACTTTCCCATTATCAGACCTTGTTGCCATTCCTGAAACTTTTAGAAAAAAAATTATAAATCTTGAAATCATATTGAAATTTACACATGAACATATTAGCCACTTTCCCAGTATCGGAACATCTTAAAGTTCTTGGAACCTTTCCAGAATATCCCCAACGTGTAAAATCCATAATATGCTTTAGGTTAATTTAATACAAGTAAATTGTGTGATTTAAAAAAAAAAAACATCTGGAATTGATATTGGACTATACACATGACAATATTGGCCCCTTTCATGATTGTTTTGCCGTTCATAGAACATATCCAGAAAATCCTCACCAAGCTAAATCCATAAAATGCTTTGAGTTTATTTTGTTTACAAAATTAGAATAAATTGTGTGATTAATAAAAATAATTAATTTTGAATCACATGACCGTATTAGCTGCTTTCACACTATCCAAACTTTTTGCTGTCCCTGGAAGATTTTTAGAAAACCTCCAACGTGTTAAATTCAAAATATGTATGAATATATTGCATTCAGATGGTACTGAAAGGTGGAACGAGGACCTCAGCCCCTAGAACCCTTTAATCTTCTCTGGTCAGCTGTTTTCTTGCAACAAAATGGACAAAGTCTGTGAGAAATCAACCCACAAGGAGGTCCAACATCTTCTGGCCTGCAATAAACATCGAGGGATTCCCAAGGCTCGCAGACTAACAAAGACATTTTTGTCAAAATATGTAGGGTAGGACTCGTTCGTGATTACGAAAAAATCGTCCCACAAACGGTTTTTAATCAAATTTTGATATTGACCTTTGTTGAAACAAACTCACAGGCTTTCCATGTCGTGGCATTGTAGTGTGCCAGCAGTCATACGTGCTACTTCATGTTGCTTACATCATTCATTGTTGTGCTTATAACACTTTTTTGTGTTTTTTTTAGTAAGCTAGCACTGAATATAGCTACCACAAAGGTTAAAAAGGCTAGTGCTAGCAGTGTTAAGAAGAAGTTGAGAAACTGAAATAACAGCTTAACGTGAGAGCTCAGCAAGCACCACACCATTGTTAAGCAACCACCTGTACAATCTGAAGAACAAAGATGCGCAACAAATGGCTGATGTGTCTAATGTGTCACTATCTAGCAAATAGTGTTTGCAAGGATCTAATATGTGAGACGCTTTACTTTTGCTGATTTGGTGAAGGAAACCCAGAGTACAAGTGCCGGCAAGTAGAGAAAGAACACCAGAAACACAGTAATAATTAAGGTTATTTTTAATACCTTTCTGTATTTTTGTTACAAATAAATCCATAAACAAGTTTCAAAAGAGCACAGAATGTTTTTGGTGCTGGAAAACGGATCAGTGGGGTTTACATTGTGAACGTTTGGGTTCACAAATGGAGTGAAAGAATGACCTTAATTCGTAAGCTGTTGTTCTCTACTACGTTAGCCAACAGTGGGGTACTTCATATGGCGATGCTACCCAGCTGATAGTCCATGTTTACTATACCCGCCGTGCAGAACATGTGCTGTATACTGTGACAACTTATCCATGATGTTTTGCAAACCAAATTTGATCTGGACGGTTCTTAGAACTGAGTCCGTTGAACATTTCTGTCCAAAAGCAGCTATTGATTCCGGTCTTCCCCAAAACTTCAGATGTAAAGTTGACAGATCCCCTGAATCTGTTTGAGATGGAAACTGGTGGGATTGACCAATTGACATCATCAAAAGTCAAGAGCTTCAGGTGTCACAAATGAATGAAATAGATCTCAACATTTGACTTTTGAACATGTTCTCAGTCCCAATGTGTTGACAGCACCTCTTAGCGTCACATACAAATGCATTAGACAGCCCATTTTTCTTGCCATATTTCGCCGAACCCAAATCGATAGCTAAACCTCTATCTATAGCTAAACCGAAAAAAACAAAAGCAGTTTGTAATTTTCACATCTTTCTCTAAATGGGAAATCGTGTTTCTCCACTGAAGCTGCACCTGAAAATAGATGTTTCTCCAGGTTTGTCGAAAAAATTACACTCCACGTTTCTTGAGAAAAATGACAAGGAAGTTGGGACCTGAATGCATCTGACACAGGCTCAGGAGAACGCCAAAGACCTTTCCATTGTAAGATTTGGTGCATGTCAGAATTATTCGAATATAAGAGTTTTTAGATCTATATCGCTGAAGGGAACGGCCGAAAGGAAAAAAATAAGAAGATTTCAGGGTTGCCGGGTTGCCGGTGCCAATCCCAGCTATCATCAGGCGAGTGGCGGGGCTCACCCTGAGCTGGTCGCCGGTCGATCACAAGGCCACATATAGAGACGTACAACAATTTATCAATTTAGGGTCTCCAAGGAACCTCCATGTTTTTAAACTCGAAGGAAATGGAGAACCTGGATGAAATCCATGTAAAAATGGGGAGAGCATGCAACCTCTGCCGCCTAATAGATGTAGTATATTGTCATAGTTATTCCCACTCTTGGTTTCTCAATATTGCTCACATGTATTCAAATTATGGTCACATTACATTCGTATCGAGTCAGTTCGCTAAACATCCATGTTTTTTTTAATCCACTTTTTAATCCTATTTTAGTTCAAGATATCATATGGCAGAAACTTTGTACTCATTTAATTCAGCGAGGTAAATTGATATAGGAGAGGGAATTTTGAATGAATATTTAAAAAAATATTTAAAAAGATCCATCTTAACCCTTCCTCTTCAACGAATCAGAACTGTGTCTGTACATTTAAGAACCCCGGCATTAGTGACTCTCTAATGTCGGAGCCGGTCGACCCACTTAAGTTTGATCATCCGTTACTGTGACGACATGGAACAGATTCCGATGCGGAACTGATCCTGCTGCGGTGACGCCAAAACTGAAGGGTAGACTTGCCATATTGAATAAAATTGGCCCAGTGCGTCGGAGCAGCACCCTGGGCGAAATAGGAACCCGTTCATCCATCTCTTCTCTCAGGTGATGCCAGGCCATGCAATCAGACCGGTTCAAGTGGGGCGGGGCAGGGAGGAGAAGATACTTCCTGGCTATCATATCGCCGTGGTGACCCGCTATAAATAGACTGATCAGAGGGAGCCTTTTGCTGGAGACAATCTATAGAATCATCGCAAAATAGGGGAGTCAGCAAAGATGGAAGGTCCGGCAGACTCCGAGCTTCCCGAGACACTGAGCTGTTCCTGGATAAGCAGAGTGACTGCGTGATGTTTAAAACCCACTCAGATAGTCATTTTTTTTCTTCCTGCTTGAATCCCTGGAGGTGAACTTGAGCGTGTTGACTTTATCGCCATCCATTCTTAAATTTGACAGGTCTGAGAAGTCTGAGAGTCCTTTTTTGGTGAGAGAACAAGAGCAGAGCCTTCAAGAAGTGGAGACTCTGTGGGTCCCCAACACCCTCCCATCAGTCCTATTGAAACACGAGTGATCACGCGACCGGCTTGTTCACACCTCCACTCCCGACGGCTTTGAATTCAGGAAAACAAATTCTAATGGATGAGGCAAAAGAGGCTGATTAAATATTGAGGCCGGATCGGTAAGGAGAGTGCGATGAAATGATGAGAAAAAAGAAATGAAAAGGTTTAATGGGGCGGGGAAGGGTCTACTGTCTTGTCACCGGAGACCAGCGGCAAAACTGGACTTTAAATACAGCGGAGAAATGACACCTGATCCACCGGGATCAGGTCACGGGGGGATGAGGGGAAGGAGGAAGAGAGAGAAAAAAAAGGAGGGGAAGAAATTATCTGAGAAGTCAGAGGAGGAGAGGAAGATTTCGTTTCTTCAAGTGGGGTGGGTGGAAGATCAACAAAAAGAGCTTAAAGGGATCCCCAGTTACCACAACGATATTGTCCTATCTGATTAATATTTGTACCACCTACATAAAAACGATAATAAAATCTCTCGACATACCCTAGATTGAATAAAATTGTAGAAAAAAACCTTTCTATTTGTAGGTCGCCATTTTTGTTTACATTGCACACTGTCTAGTCAGTCACGTCACGACACTGACCTGGACTCTGTGCCATTCATTTTACCAAACACTGCAAAAACATGTCATCCGTGCAACCCTTCTTGCTTGAACCCGAAAAAGACTTGAGCGAGTAGGAGGAGAATGCTGAAGACAAAAGTAACAAAATGTGCTTCCAAATTAGGACAAACAAAAACGTGAAGAGGCAAGACTTGGCAAAAGTTGCTGGTGTGCGTGCAGCAACCACATTGCTATGCTAACACAGAGCGCGGCTGTTGTAAGGAGCTCCACTTTTTGTCATTGGCTGTAGACTTATGGACTGCTATGCTGACTGACCGTCAGCTTCCTCCGTGCCGTACGTCTTTCGTCATTAGATGCTATTTCTGCAGTTGTGGGTTGTTCACAACCTCGCAAGAGAACATCCAGTGTCTCCTTCAGCAGCTTAGCTTGGCAAAATGCATCAAATGCATCCAAAGAGAAAGCTACGGCGGATCCTTAGGAAATCATGTGCATCAACAAGCAAGTTCCATCTGCTTTCTTCTTCTCTTGTCCCTTGGAAAGCCTGACATTAGTCCCTTTGTTTCCCTTGGACTGGAAATTGCACCAAAAATAGCACAATGTAGCATTATTAGCACGTATACTGTATCGTACCGAGCCAAAGTTAGCACACGGAAAGCTAGTGAGCTAGAGCAACCTCCATACGTCAACAACCCAGCAAGTATTGTGCTAGTGAGAAAAGTGTCTGCACCCCTGAGTTCAAATATGTTTTCTTTTTTTAAAATAATTATTATTATTTTTATTTATTATTTATTATAATAATAATAATAATAATAATATTTATTATTATTATTATTTTGATCATTAATTAATTTCTAAAGAACTATCAATTCTTCACGTTTTTTCAACAGCACATTCTTGAATGAAACAAACTGTAAAGCATTTATGCTTAAAAATAAAAACTTTTCATTCTTATCGTAAAAGGTGTTCAATTACCACCACCTTTTGGTACGAGCGACACGATGGGTCATCCGCCAATCACTGGATCACATACAGAAACAACACAACCAATCAATCTCTCAATTTCTTGAGTTAATCTATTGCATCTTTTAAAACTTTAGATTCTTTTTATTCTGGAAATAAGGTGCACCACTGTAAAACAGTTCAAGCAAACAGTTTAAAGCGATTAGAGAACTCCAAGTGTAATGTCCGCTAATGAGGACTCGGGGTTTAATTTTGACCTCATGTCGCTGCCGTGAGTGAACTGACGGGATCGCTGGGGTCAAACCATGAATGTCTGTCGGCACGGTAATACATGTTGTGCTTTTGAGTGAACCAAAGTGTTAAAAAGGGGTGAGTCATGATTTTAATGTTGAGTGTCCAACAGATGATAAAGGAAAATGATTAAAACACAGCTGTAGTCGGTTTGTTTGTATTGTGTTGTTTCATTTTTAAGGCTGAGTGTTTGTGTGTGTGTGTGTGTGTGTGTGTGTGTGTGTGTGTGTGTGATTGATGCTCCAGCAGAGTGCAGAGCTTAGCATTAAAGCGCAGCCCCTGGGGTTTCACCGAAGGTGTCAATATCAGCAGCATTGGGAAGCGACAATCACTGAGCTGTCCTGCTGCACCACGCTCGCTAGCTCCTGAGTGACCGACCAATCCAACGACCTTGCCGACCCCTGCTAACAGTTCCTTCAAGCAGACTCACTTTTGGAGTCAGTTTTACAAGTGTGAGGACTCAAATGAGCATCTTATTCCCTATTCCATTGGTGGCATGATTATTCAATACTGGTAATGTTTCATATCACATCTCAATTCTTCTTGCTCACAGTTTAGTTGTTTTTAATACTTCAGATTCTGGTTCTTAAATCAATTTTTAATAACGGTTATACAACAAGAGATAACTTAATTAAGGTCATTTTTTTCATCTGAGTTTTAAAAATCAAAACAAAAAAAGTGGTCTTGCCTTTCTTTGTATACAAAGTCCATGCATCTATCCGTCTCTAGGAAAAGATCTGTTTTTTTTATTGTAAATAAAATCAATATTTGTTGGGACAGCACCAAAAGTACCTGTCAGTTCATGTGAGCCCCCTTCAGGCATGGCACAAGTACTATCTGCCTTATCTTGTGACTTTTCTCTACAGTTTATTGTCTGATCAGTCAGAATAATTCAGTCACGTACTTACATTAAATACATCTCACAGGCTGTTGAAAGTCAGGGTGTATATAATAATAGAACAGTAATATAAGAAATATTAAATTGGCTACATGCTGAGAAACAGAAGCAGCGCCGGGCGGAACAGTTCGTGAGAGACTGCATGCAGAGGTGAGGCCTTGCCTGACATTGCTGCATCTTTGGTTTTTGTCCTGGATTTGATCAGGAATTCAGCTATTTTTACTTATTTTTTTATAGAAAATGCTTTTGTAACAGAACAGTTAACATTTTTTTATGTAATTAGTTTTTAGGCGCCACTTCAATTGCTTCCCTTGACCGCATGCCACTACTTTTGACACCTCCCACAAGGACAAAAATAGAGTTCCAACTATTCTATCATTTAGGCAGTTTTGGGTCTGCACTCTATGTTTTTGGGCTAAGGGAGGAAGGCTGAGAACCTGGGAGGAACCCACGTAGACATTGTTAGAACATGCAAACCCCATACAGAGTCAGGAAACTTCTTGCTATAAGGTGGAAGCACTGACCCGCTAACTGCTCTGCCTACTGGCCGCCCTATCCCTTTCTTCTTCCTCGCATTTTTCTTCTCTCGGCCGCTTCCTCCCATACTCGGGTTCCCCCATCCAACCCTCTTCTCTCACTTCAACAGACTTCATGTCCACTTTCACTCCACTGGACTTCCTCGCGCAGGTCCAACCTCAGTATCCTTCTGGCCAGATCTTTACAAACTCCTACGTATCCAAATTATCTCCAATACATCTAACATGTGCTGTTACTCCGATGAACTAATTCCTGATCCTATCGGTCCTCCTCAAATAGGATCCTCCTCGACATTTTCATCTCTGCTATCTCCAGTTCTGCTTCCTGTCTGTTCCCCTATGCCATCCCCGCCATACAGCATTGCTACCTTGTCACCCTCTTGTACACCTTTCCTTTCATTCACGCTGGTACTCTTTACCCTCATATTATGTTAAGGGTCAATTTGACCCATTTCACCCATTGACCCAATGGGTCAAATTGACCCTTAACATAATATGTGGGTTAATCCCTCATTACCTCTGATACTTTTCTCCACTCATTCCAACCTGTTTGAACACATTTCTTCACTTCTTCTCCATCCCCATCATTGCACCGGACTTTAAGTCCTTAAAATCCTTCACCTTCTTTATCTGTACTCCCTCTAGCCCAGGGGTGCCCACACCTTTTCACCTTGTGAGCTACTTTTTAAATGACCATGTGAAAATGATCTACCTCCACTAAAAATGCTAAATATATATTTATTTATATATCTACTGAGCAAACTTAACAAAATAAATGTTTGTGGATCTTGCATAACTGCATGAACCCTTATGGCACACTACAACAAAACCCTTTTTTTTGGTAAATATCTTATTCTGATGACTTGAATGGAGTCAGCAGCATAGTTGAAGTTAGCTATGAGAAAAATGACTGCTGTCCTGACAGCTGGGATTTCAGTTCCTCCTTCTCAGCTCACTTTTCGGAGCGAAGTCCGTGTCTTCGTTTATATGAACAGTCTGAAAAAGCTGCTCCACCTGTCCCTTTTTCGATATAGCAATGGCAGACTGGCAGATGAGGCAAACACACTTCAAAAATAACACAATAAAAAAAAAGGCCTCCTCCCATTCCGTATGGAAATGATACGTTTAGTCTTTTAGTCTTAGTCGCTCATTTTTATACCCATAAGTTTAGAAGACATAAATTGGAGGCTAACTCGTTAGCTTGCTAGAACGTGCCGTTATATGCACATGCGCAGTTATGCCTGTGTCAGGAAAGGTCAGATTGGACAGACCGACTGTCAGTCTAGTAACAAATTTTATAGTGAGGAGGATAGGCTGACATCTACGTTTTAATGCCATGAGATCTACCCACACTACCTTTGCGATCGACCGGTAGATCGCGATCAACGTATTGGGGACACGTACATAACCTATGGCAGAGCTGGCTGCCCTGTTAGGCAATATTGGCAAATGTCAAGGGTGCCACAGCTTCCAGAAAAAAATCAAATAAAAAAATACAGTAATTTCCAGCCTATAAGCCGCTACTTTTTTCACTGAACACCGCAGCTTAAACAATGATGCTGCCGATTTGTGGATTATTTTTGGCTAGCAGGCTTCATGCCACCTAAACATTTAGCCTCGTCACATTGGACCAATGAAATTACCTTGAAATTCTGAGGCTGTTCAATTCCAACACTGAAGACGACAACTTTAATGGTTTTAGTGCGCAGGAGGAAGACGAAGATTGCGATCAGCTGGAGTTGGATGAGGCAGGGACAAAAAAAATGGATGGATGGACTTTTCCTTCTGTCATTTATTATGAAGCTTTTTTAAGCCGTGTTACACCCACTGTTTGGGAAAAAGTATGTATTTGTGGATGTTACTGGTATGTATTTAATTAAAAGTAAAAAAAGAAAAATGTTTCTGAATAACATTTTTCTGTGTAAATGTGAAAAGTGAACACCTGCAGCCTACAGAGAAGTGCGGCCTTTATATGTACACATGTTTATTTATTTGTTTATTTTTAGCTGGTGCAGCTTATATTCAGGTGCGTTCAATAGTCCGGAAATTATGGTATTTGATTTTATTTTATTTTTTGTTAAACATGGGTAAACTGGCTGACATCCATCTTTTTCCACTTACCCTGCACTCAGGGTCGCGGGGGATGCTTGAACCTATTTCAGCTGTAATCGGACGAGAGGCGTATTACACCCTGGACAGGTCGCCTGTCAATCGCAGAACCAAATATGTATAGACAAAGAGCCATTCATTCATTCATTCATTCTGGGCAATTTTCCCAATTTGTCCAATTAACCTGCATGTTTTTGGACTGTGGGAAGAAACCGGATTGGCTGACATGTTATCTTAACAATAAAAGACAATGGTAAAAACAATGCAATTCGATTCCTTTTTTAAGCATTCAGAAATTGCAGATGGAGCTGTATAAAGTCTCGCCCAGGGCGATGCAAACATCACCATCCATGGGGAGTCACATCATTCGACAACTTTATTTTATATCCTGATTTCTTTTAATCATGAATTTTCTGTTAGCTTGGAGCCAGACCTCTTACTCGTGCCCGCAAGTTTTGAAATCCCCTCTCCCCCAGGAAATCCCAAGAAGAATAATGTTGTCTGAGAGAGGATGCTGAGATCCAGACTCACACCAGCTCCTTCGTGAGTGTCACCTCCTCTCTCTATCATCCATCTCTATCTCTGCTGCTCCTCTTCTCTCCCCGTGTTTGTGTCCTTTGCCCACTGCGGTGGTCTCCAGTTTCCTTAATGGTTCCCAAGATGCACTGTGGCTTTGTGGGAACGGTGAGGCGTTTGGGGAATAAGCGTGTGCATTTATGTGTGTGTGTGTGTGTGTGTGTGTGTGTGTGTGGGCAGCAAGAGGTGATGCGGTCATCCTGACACATGAGAGGTTTTCCATCACCAACTAGAAGCTCTCTTTCTCTCTCACCCTCTCTGTCTTTCTCTCTCTCTCTCTCTCTCTCTCTCGCCCCCTCTCTCTCTCTCTCACTCACACACACACACACACACACACACACAAGCAAGATACCAAAGACAAGCTGAGTAAATTGCTCCCTGATTTGATAATAAATTTGCAAATCCATCTCCATAATCTTTAATCTCCATAAACAACTCACTGTGCTACTTTTTGTTTTACTTTCACTTTCACTTTTACTAACAGCATGAACAGTGGTATCAGAGACTCCAACACTTAACAGGTGCGATATTATTTTGTAATTCAGCAGTTAACATTGGAAAGTCAGAGCAAATTATACCTGACATGCTAGAAAAACAATATACGTAATTATTATCAGGTTTTCAAGTAATCAATAAGTAAGTAAATCTGCACTTGCACGGCAAAGGGCCTGATAATCAAAAATGGCCACCCAGAAGATTCAATGGTTACCTCCATGATACAGTACACCGTGTTTTTCTTGTTAGGGCTTGATTTTCCAAGGAATGGTTGCTCAAGATCAATCTAATCCATTTGGTTTAGATTCTAGACCAAGTCTGACTGGGTTGTGGAGACCAAGACCGGGAAGCTGGGGGTCGGACCACCATATGCGGGGGCAGACACAGCTAACGCCCTACCAAAATAAAACGTTGCAAGTACAAATCCTAATGTTCTTTATAAATGCTCTAAAATTATAAACTACAGGGATCTGTCTTTTTTTTTTTTCTTTGCTGGTCTAATTTAGTCAATTCGGATTTTTTATCATTCATATATATATATATATATATATATATACACACACACATATAATACAGTTTACCCTTGTTTTTCGCGGGGGTTACATTCCTGTGATAGGCAAAATCCGTGAAGTAGAAACCTTTGTTTTTTTTTACAATTATTATACAATTAAACACTCTATTATACATTGCTGCCGTCGTCCTCATGTTTTTTCCTTCCTTCTTTATGGAACGAACGGAAGGTTCATTAATTCCGCAATGCCGACCAACAGCCACATAGCTTTTACCTTCCCTTAGCATGTCCAGAAGTTTAACTTTATCTGCGATAGATAGCATCTTCCGCTGCCTTTTGGGCCCTGCCGCAGGTGCTTTTGTCGGTCCAGAGCGTTTTGTCAACATTATGGGTTTTAGAGAAACTTGAAATTGCAAGAGAATTTGCACGTACGTCATGTAAATTTGGCAAGCTGTTTTACGTACGTGTACATATTAAACCGCAACGTTATTGACGCACAGGTAGAGAAGAAGCAGAGTGACTATTCAGACTATCAGAATGCAGAACACGATGCAAATCCGTGAAGTAGCGAAACTGTGAAAAGTAAACCGCGTTATAGCCAGGGATCACTGTATATATATCCCAAATAACAACTAACATGTGTAGCAGGTCTGGTCCACTGCTCTTTAAAATGATTTACACAAATCCAGTGTTCCCCCATGGGCAAGTACTCAACAACAGTGGCGAAGAAAAATGTCAGACAAGCTCAGAGCGGTAGGCCTTCTGGTAGAAAAGATAGAGCAAGAGAAAAGGACATAAAGATAGAAAGCAAGAGTGTGATGGAGACAGAGGCAGTAGGAGGGCTAGGAGCCACAAATAATCAGAATTGAGACTTGTTTTATTGATACCTGAGGGGGAAAATTGCTCTTTGTTGCAGCGGCTCCCACAGTTCAAATGAAAAAAAATATCAATCTGAAAAAAAATAAATAAATAAACCTCATTACAAAAGTAAAAATAAAGGTATATAAAAGTATACTCAAAGTATATACAAATACGTGTACAAGCATATGTATATATAATTCCTGGATATTACACAGGGAATATTTTATTAAGAAATTTTAGCTGAGACAAGACCCTAAAGCAGCAGTTTTGTGAATACTTAACTGCAATATCATGCAACTCATTCTTTCAATATCTTTCACTCATTCAGTCACTTGTCATAGATAAAAAAAACATTCATTCTCTCATTCACCCATCATATACAGGACTGTCTCAGAAAATTAGAATATTGTGATATATCGATGATATTTTCATGATATCCTAATATTTTGAGATAGGATTTTTGAGTTTTCTCAAGATATAAGCCATAATCACCAATATTAAAATTCTAAAAGGCTTGCAATATTTCACTTGATTTGTAATGAATCCAGAATGTATGACATTTTAGTTGTTGTAATATTCACTTGTTCTTTTACAGATCTAATTGTGACATGAAACCATTAACCCTTTCATTCACACTATACAAAGAGACATATAAAAATTCACTCATTCATTTATATGTCATATAGAGGCATAAAACCATACATTCCTACATTCACTCATAATAAAGAGACATGCAACCATTCATCCTCTCATTCGCACACTAACAGCCATTCATTCAAATTTATTTCTAATATAGAAACTAACTATTGACTCTATCATTCAATCATCTTTTGAGACATGGAACTTTTCACCTTCTCATTCACAAGTCATATAGAGACACATAACAATTCATACCTGAATTCACGCATAATATAGAGACATGAAACTAGCCACTTTCATATAGAGGCATAAAATACCCATTCCAACATTCACTCACAATAAAGGGAAAACCATTGCAACCATTCACCCCCCATTCATATGTTATATTGTGGCATGCAACTATTCACTCCTTCATTCACTTGTTATATAGTGACACAAAACCAACTTTTGCAATTATGACCGGAGTGACCCATTAAATTGTTAAATTAGCATATGACCAGACAACTGTCACAATTTTCATTTGTCCTGTCAAAATGACACAGCAATACAACTTATAGCCAATGGGTGGCGAGATAAACACAGACATGTTCCCTAGAGCTACATAAGTTGCAAGGACGTTACATCTAGGTTCATCACTAGTAGTCCCTGGTTTATCCCAGAGGTTAAATTCCAGTACCAGCCGGAAAAAAATAAAATCCACGAGGTAGTGACTTTTAATTTTTTTTATTTATATATATATTTCAAAGCTTTCTGACCCTCCCCACACTCTAAGTAACCTTTCTCATACTCTTATAATCACTTCCTTTATAATGCACACAAACACAACCAAGCAGAGTAACACTACGATTAGAGATCATGCTTCGATGTGAAAAGGACAAGGCGAGATGCTTAACGCATGCTATGCGTAGGAGATGTAGAGCATGATGAGCTAATCACTGAGCCAACAAGAGCCCAGGATGCAGAACACCATGCTCTGTGTGTTTACCACCCTGGAAAGTGCTTATTTTGCCATAAAACTAATTGAAATATAAATACGATAATAATATGTAACGTAATAGTAAGATGAAGCATTTACACTGCATATCCACAGCCATATCCGTTGTATTTTGTGCGATATAAAATCGCCGCGATATGGCGAGAGATGACTGGAGATGGAAGGGATGCCCATCTTTGGCCCGAGCAGGCTACATAATGATGATAGCACGTAGGGAACGCATTGACATACCTTTTTTTTTTTTAAAAAATGGGCAGTTCCCCGCTGCTCAATGATTGGACTTTACATTCAGAGGCAGCTACAATGGTCAGAAGTGATGTCACAGTGATAGAATGGGATTTTAAAAATGTTCTCCTTGTTATGGCAAGGCAGACTGGGGTTTGAAACAGCAAGTTTACGTACAAAAATGAACAGGTAGACAATGACCTGTACGGCAGGGGTGTTAATCATGCGGTCCGCAGGCTGGACCAGCACTGAGAAGGGGTGTTATCCAGCCCGTGAGATTATTCTACAAAGCATAAAAATGAGTTGCATTGTTTCAATGATAAGAACTGTTGTTATTATGCAATGAATTGACCTGTCCGTCCTACTTGGGAATAGATTTTCCTTGAGATAGAATAGATTTTTGACACCCCTAGGGTACGGGGATAGAGGGCAGGAACCGGCATCTATACAGAAGGAGCTAGCATACACCAACTGGGGAGAGACGCCTTGTCGGGAACAGGCGGTGTCCACATTGCAAAGAAAATGGCGTTGTGTCAGCACGATGGGATGATGGTTGATCTGGCCAGAAATGCAGAGGCAGAGGGGGAGATTGCTGTAAAATGTTTTATTATCGGAAACCCAGCTCAAACACTCACCATATCCCAGAAACAAAACTTGCTAAGTCTCCGATATGAACAGACTATGCCGCAACGGTAAATGCACCAGAAAAAAATCAAATAGAGGTCTCAAAAATAACTTGCTCGGTCTCTAATCAAAGCAGAGAACAAACAGCAGCAAGTACAACATATTAGGTAAAATCAGAACAAACCGTCTCTCCTCGACATAAAACTTGACAGATCTACATACAGGAGACGGTCAGCACCATTACCACATGAAAGGGGGAACACATATATCGACAAAATAATGAGATTGTTCATGATCAAAAAAAAAAAAGCCTCTCGAATGAGGGGTGAAACATCTTCAAGTGAAGAAATTCAAGTCCAGCTGCCACGACATGAAGATGTGGACAAGAATTCATAATTGACAAACACCAATAACAACATAAAATCCCCATCCCCATCCCCATGACGACCAACACGTTAGACTGGCCCAATTAAGGCCAAAACAATAAGATAAGATAAGATAAGATAAAGTTCCCCATGGGGGGCATTCCCTTGTCACAGCAGCGTAAGAGTTATAACATCAAAAAAAAAGGAAATATATATGAATATGAATATACCTAGAAATAGAAAGGTAGAAGACACGAGATAGCAAAACAAAAAAAAAATGAAAATCCACAAATAATTAGACAGCAGATAAATAGACAACAACAGTAACAGCATCAGGGATGACAATGGGCAACATCAAGGAACAGTGAGGTTGAAAAATACACAACTAGAACTCAACAACAATATAAATAGAGTGACAAAAATAAATAGCAATGAATAAAATAAATAAACAAAAATAGGCAGGATGTATGCAGGCCGGGACAAAAAAGAGACAGCATAGTTAGGACATGACATGAATGGGTGAGGTAGTGAATGGAGAAGGGTAGAGAGATTGTGGAATTTTGGAAGCAACACAGATGCACTCAGGCCTGTCAGCGTTCTGTGCCGACTGTACAACTGCTGTTGTACAGTCTGATGGCTGTTGGCGCAAAGGAGCGTCTGATGCGTTCGGTTCTGCATCGGGCTCTGATGAATCGTTGGCTGAAGGAGCTGCACAGCAGCCACAGCTCATTGTCTAGGGGGTGGGAAGGATTATCCAGGATAGCTCCCAGTTTGTCCTTCACCCTACCCTCTGCCACCAATTGAAGATGGTCCAGGTTCAGTCCCACCACCGAGCGGATTTTCCTCACTATCTTATTGAGTCTATTGACCTCACCAGTCCTGGCACCGAAGAAGAGTGCACTGGTTACCATAGAAGGTCTTGAGGAGCCTGTTACCGATGCCAAATGACCTCTGTTTCCTCAGGAAGAACCTCCCACTCTGACCCTTCCTGTGGATGGCATCAGTGTTTTGTGACCAGTCCAGTTTGTTGTTGATGTGGACCCCAAGGTACTTGTCTGAGTCCACTATCTCACCTGGATGGTGATCAGTACCTGTCTCCTCCAATTCTTCCAGAAGTCCACAACCACCTCTTTGGTCTGGGAGATGTTGAGTAGGGGGTGGTTCTGGTTGCTCCTCTCAACAAAACTTGCAATCAGACCTCTGTACAAAAAAAAATTATCTAGACGGCACCTTTTTGACACCGAAGGGACCTGTCAACTACAAGCAAGATTCCGAAAAGCTAAGCACCCCCACCCCATCTGCCCAGTTCCGCCATTGGCAAGTGAAACAAATTGTGCTCACACATGCAAGGGTGCCAACCAGCCACAACTATGGAACATGTATGGTCCTTCCACAACCGTCACATTAGTGTCATGGGTTTGCTTCACTTCTTGTCTTGTTCAACAGTCCTCCCTCGCATTTCCTTCTGTTCCTTCTATCCAATCAAATCAAATTATTGGAGCCCATCCCAGCTGTCATTGGGCGAGAGGTGGGGTTCACCTTGGATCGTTCACCAGTTAATCACAGGGCCAAATATTGAGGAAAAAAAAAAAAAATTCACCCTCTCATCTACTCATCAAGGCAATTAGGATGATGAAGCCGCTGCATGTTTTCTGAACATGGGAGGAAAACTTGTGAGACCTTGGGGAGAACATGAAGTCTCCAAACAGATCTACAAACCCCCTTTCAGGATCGAACCATGGACCTCCTTCCCGGTATTTGTTGAAATTACTTTGAAGATTCTGAGAGCTCACTCGGAAATTTGAAGCTCAGTGTTGCATCGGCATCATAATGAGGCCGGCTTATCATTTTCAGGGAAAAAAAATACGGTCTCACCCCCGAAAAACAGCTCGTTTCGCAAAAGCGTTTATGTTGGTTCAGCATTATTGCATTGCGAAGGTCCCAAAACAGCCACAGTTGTGTGTGTGTGTGTGAATGTGTGTGAGTGTGTGTGTAAGACGCAGCTCGATATGTTTGCTCAAACCAATTAAAGGTGCGCCAGCTGCGATGACAGGGACGGATGCGTTTTTAACGACGGCAGTGGCAGCATGTATGCAAAACGCCACCAGGGTCGCTGATTTCACGGTGAAAACTTGATTGCCCAATTGATTTTTTTATCCAAAGTGGCGTCAAATATGAATAAATATTCACGTATTAGTATTTGAGGGAGATAATGGGTGATGGGAGTCCGAAGCAAGCAGCGATCCCAGAGTCAAATCATGACTGCCCATCCATTTTCCTGCAGAAGGCGAGTTTTATTTCCAAACTGAAAAGAACAAACGCCAAAAGCAGCAGAAAGTGAGAAAAAACAATTTATTTATACATTTTGTCATAAACAATCCAGAGAAATTTTGGCTTCTTTTTTACATAAATCAAAGAAATTTGGTCCATGACAACCGAGCAGTTCTTTGAAATGAACAGAGCTTCGTCACTTAATTTTTATCAATTTAAATAGCAAAAATCTGAAAAATAATTGGATTATCACTTGTGTCTCATGTTTGGTATTAAAAAAACCCTACAAATGATTTAAAAAGAGAAACTTTAAATCGTTTAACTCCCAAGGACTTCAATCCTAACCTTAATTCATACTTTTATTTTGATAAGACGTAACACGTGATTAAACGCTATTTAAGCATAAAGACGCAGGAAGCTGATTGGATAAGACAAAAGAAGCACATCTATCAGTCCTGCACCTTCTGTGGGGGCAATGGTGAGACCACCTTTTTTTTTGGAAATGTGAAAATATAGTGGTAAAAAGGTTTAACTAACCACTTCCCCCCTCAAGAGGCAACAAAACAGAACAACTAGATCTCTCACAACGTCCATAAATCTTCTCTTTGGTCTTCCTGAAGACCTCCTGCTGGCAGGTCCAATATCAGTATCCGTCAACAAATATATTCACTATCCCTCCTCTGTACATGACCGAACCATCTCAGTCCATACAGCATCGCTGGACTCACCACTGTCTTGTACACCTTTCTTTGATTCTGGCTGATAGTCTTCTATGGCATAGTACCCCTAACACCTTTCGCCACCCATTCCAACCTGCTTGAACCTGTCTCTTCACCTCTTTTCCACACTCTCCATTGGTCGGGACTGTTGACCCCAAGTACCTGAAATCCTCAAACTTCTTGATCTCCACTTCCTGTAGCCTCACCGTTCCACCCGAGTTCCTCTTATTCACACACATATACTCTGTCTTGCTGCGACTAACCTTCATTCCTCTCCTTTCCAGCGCATACCTCCACCTCTCTAGATTTCCTAGACCTGTTCTCTGCTCAATCACAATGTCATCTTCAAACATCATGGTCCATGGAAAGTTCTGTCCAACCTCATCTGCCAGCCTGTCCATCACCACTGTGACCTCCACCTTGAACTTCTCTATTACCCCTGCAGCACAGTGCACCACTGTCTCACAGTGAGCATACATGTCCTGCACCAGTCCAACATACTTCTCTGCCACTCCAGACTTCTTCATACAATACCGGAGCTCTTCTCTCAGCACCTTGTCATATGCTTTTTCTAGGTTTGCAAAAACACAATTCAGCTCCCTTGGGCCTTCACTGTACTTCTCTAGTAGCATTCTCAAAGAAAATATTTCCTCTGTAGTACTCTTTCGAGGCATGAAGCCATACTGCTGTTCACAAATGCTCACTTCTGCTCTAAGTCTTGTTCCCACTACTCTTTCCAATAACTTCATTGTATGGCTCATCAACTTTTTCCCTCTATAGTTTATGCAATTCTGTAAATCCTCCCTATTTTCAAAAATGTGCACCATCACACTCCTTCTCCATTCTTCAGGCATCTTTTCACTCTAAGATCCTGTTGATTAATCTAGTCAGAAACACTACCGCTGCCTCTTCCAGACACTTCCACACCTCCACAGGTATATCATCAGGACCAACTGCCTTTCTTTATCCTCTTCAACACCTTCCTCAGTTCACTTTAACTGATCACGGCTACTTTGTGGTCTACAATTGTCAACTCCTCTACCCTTTCATTTTCCTCATTCATCAGCTCTTCAAAGAACTTTTTCCCATCACCCTTCCAGCATCTGTCAATTCATTTTCCTGTATCCTTAATCACTTGGACCTGTTGTACATCCTTTCCATCTTTATCTCTCTGTTTTGCCAACCTGTATGGATCATTCCCTCCCTCCTTACTGTCCAACTCATTATACAAGTCATCGTTTGCCCTTTGTTTTGCCTTTGCTACCCCTTTACTTTAAGTTCTATCTCTCTGTACTCCTGTATGTTCTCTTCAGTCTTCTCTGCGTCCCACTTTTTCTTTGCTGACCACTTTTTCTATATTTACTCTCTGCACTTCCTCATTCCACCGCCAATTCTCCTTATCTACTTTCAGTCCAGGTGATACACCAAGTTCTCTTCTACCTGTCTCCCTGATCACATTAGCTGTAGTTGTCCAGTCATCTGGAAGCTCTCCCTGACCACCCATAGCCTTTCTCAGCTCCTCCCTGAACACTATACAACACTCCTCCCTTTTCAGCTTCCACCACTTTGTCCTCTGCTCTGCCTTTGTCCTCTTGATCCTCCTTGTCACCAGAGTCATCCTACAAACCTCCATCCTATGCTGTCTGGCTACACTCTCAACTGCAACTAATTTCCAGTCACTGATCTCTTTCAGGTTACCTCCTCTATACAAGATGTAGACAAGCTACGTGCTCCTACCTCCACTCTTCTAAGTTACCCTATGTTCCTGTCTTTTCTGGAAAAAAGTGATCACTACAGCCATTTCCATGCCATTTCCATTTCCATTCCATTGCCTTTTCAGATCTGTTGTGTCGGACTAGGTGTTGATATCCCTTGATAAAAGCATACCTAAGGCAACGATGAGACTCTGTGGGGTTCAAGTGAGCGATGGCTTCCTTCAGGTTGTCAAGTGAGCGCCCTCCTTCATAAATGTTTTGCTGATTGGCCCACGGCATCTTCAGAGGGTTCTGCAGGGAATCCCAGCATCCCAGGTTCACTCCCCAGATGCCATCATCTCACTTAAAGGCCCAAGTTGGATCTTTTCTCTTCAACCACAGCCACTGGCTCCCGTTCTCAGCAGGCCTGGAGAGGTCTGTGGGCATGTCCTTGTACTCCCATCTCTTTGAGTAGCCTAGATGTTGAGGTGGCTATGAAACCTCTGCAGCCTACTTCCACTGGACGAACCTTTGCTTTCCAGCCTTGTTGCTGAGCATCCACAACTGGTTCAGCATATCTCAGCTTCTTCCGTTCATAGGCCTCCTCCATTGCACCGTCCCAGGGCACCGTGAGCTCTATGATGTAGACGAGCCTGAGTGAAAAAGATCACAGAACGAGGTCTGGTTGCAGGTTGGTGGATGCGATCTCAGCTGGGAAGCAAAGTTTCTTGTCCAGGTCCGCCAGCAGCTTCTAGTCCCGTGCACTGCCGAGTTGCCCAAGGTCAGTTCTCATGGGGGCGAGGCTGGCTTGCCCCTCCCGCACATATGGGGTTGTGTGCCAACAGGATGACGGGGGAGGAAGGGCGTTCATGCTCGTCCAGCGAGTTTCCAGCACCGCTGCAAGACATTTTAGTACCTGGTTGTGCCGCTAGGTATAACGGCCTTGGGTGTGGCTGGTCTTGCATCCCACTAAGATGTGCTTCAGTGTTGCTGGACTTGAGCATAGAGAGCATGTAGGGTCTTCGCCATACCACATCATAGGCCACCCTGATGGTAAAGCTCGCCCTGAAGGCCTCCATCTCCCACAGATCTTTCCAGGAGATCTTCCGCTTCTCGACTCCCTCCCATGTCATCCACTGCCCTTGCTTCGCCTGTGACACAGCTTTTGTGTGCCTTCCTGCTTCCTCTTCCCAGCAAACTTCCTGGACCACCATCTTGCGTCTGGGCTGGATTGGCTTTGCTCCAGACTGGTGTACAGGCCCCTAGCCCAAGTCCACTTTTCCCCTCTTGAACTCGGCCCAAGATGTCCCGGTGTCTGAAGGCTGCCTTTGCCTGTTCAGTTGCAGCCAGCGGGGTCCACTTCTTCCCACTTGCCAGGATGGGGGGGCGCTTGGGCTACTAATGGATCGCTCGAATCCAATAGCATCATCTCCAATCTGACTTTGGCGCACTTGGGCAGGTGTAGCATCCCTTTGCTATAGAGCCCAATGCTGCTGAAGCACCTGGGAAGGCCAAGCCACTTCCTTGCATATGAATTGACCAGTCTCTCCAGTTTTTCTACCTTTGAGAGCGGAACTTCATATAGGGTTAGTGGCCACAGGAGGCGTGGGAGTAGTCTGTACTGCATGCACCAGAGCTTTAGCTTGCCCGGAAGCAAGATTCCGTCAATGTTCTCCAGGCTGCTGGCAACCTCCTTCCTGAGCTGCTCTATTTGCTCTTTATCCTTGAGGGAGGCATCATACTAACAATCTAGGCTCTTCACAGGCTTCTCAGAGACCGTTGGAATGGGTTCCTCGCCAATGTAGAAGCGGTGGTCTCACAGTTTCCCCTTCAAAATGGAAATCCTTCTGGACTTGGTCGGCTTGATCTTCATGCGAGCCAGCTCGATGTTATCTTGGAGCTTGCCTAGTAGCCGTACTGTACAAGCCTTGGCTGTGGAGAGTGTTGTGAGGTCATCCATGTAGGCTCTGACTCTTGGCAGCCTCAGTCCAGGTCTCATTCGCTGTCCGCCACCCACCCACCGCAAAGCCCGTATGATGACCACCATGGCCAAGGTGAAGGTGGTGCAGCCGGCCAGCTGTTGCTGTGCGGTGGTTTACTCTGCTGTTGTTACACAGAGCTGAGTGTCATGGAAGTAGGCCTTGACAAGGGTCGTAAGAGCTGGTGGGACGCTGAAGTAGTTGAAGGTTGTCCACAGGAGGTTGTGAGGGACTGAGCTAAAGGTGTTCGCAAGATCCAGGAACACTACATGAAGATCTTTTCCCTCTTTTTTGGCAACCTGGATCTGATGCCAGATGACACTAGCATGCTCCACACACCCTGAGAAGCCTGAGATGCCTGCTTTCTGGATTGATGTGTCGATCAGGTTGTTTTCCTTCAGGAATCCTACCAGTCTGTGAGCGACCACGCAGAAGAAGATTTTTCCCTCCACATTTAAAAGGCTGATCTGGGGAAACTGGCAGATTTCCGATGAATCCCTCCAGGTAGATAAGGATCCCTCCAGCTCTCCGTCAGGACGTTGGTATCTCCTTCTTTTGCCACACAACTCTCATCAGCCTCCAGAGAAATCGCAGGACATATGGTGTGTTTTTATAGAGCCTGTATGGTATTCTATTGGGACCCGGAGCCAACGCGGCTCTTGCTCTACGCACAATTTTGTCCACTTCGCTCCATCTGGGTGGGCTAATGTCTGGGTCGTGCTTTGGTGGGTTGAATAGGCGGTCTATTTCTGTCTGCCTTCTGGACTTGGTAGGAACTATTCTATTTGATCGTTTGCTTTTCGACCACACCGAACTTCTTCCAACTTCTTCATAGTGGTGCCCTCTAGAATGTTGCAGAGATCAGAGTTGATCTCCTCCCACAGTGACTTGTCGCAGGACTTTGGCCACTTGACTAATGGCCTTCGCCCCGGGAGCTTCTTCTCTGCTGCTGGACATGCTGTGTTGGATTCAGGTTCCTCACTTGTGCCTAGCTCTTCCTCCTCTGGGACAGGGGCCTTGATGTCCTGCAGACTGTGGTGTGTGTCCTGCTGCTGGACTTCAGTCGACTGACTCAGCCTGCTTCTCAATAAGTAGCTGTCGATGCGACATCTGTGTTAACCCTTCTTTGGGCACCCTTTCTTGCCCTGGTGTATCTTCAGACCGAGGGTGGAAGTAACCTTTGTCCAGCCACATACGCAGTTCTGGAGCCTGTGTCCTGCTGTTGCTGGTTCAGCCCCCGGTATGCTGATCATCAAACTCATAGTCTGTTCCATTTCTGCGTTTGTTACCATGTTATCTGCCGATGAGCCATCTTCCAGCCCCACTCTTGCAGGCTCAAGGGGTATTTTCTTCATAGCACTTTTCATAGCAATTTTTGGGTGGGACCCATACACCCGTTGCACGGGGGCCCGCCAACCACGGGTAGCTAGCCCATGACTGGGGTCTGTTCCCTCCTGTCAGCTGTCTTTCCATGCTGTTGCAAGGTCTTTCCCTTGTTGTCAGCTGCACTTTCACAGCAGTCACTGGTTAACCAGATGATCAGATCTGTTGTGTAGGACTAGGTGTTAATATCCCTTGATAAAAGCATTCCTAAGGCACTCATGAGACTGTGGGGGTCAAGTCAGCAATGGCTTCTTTTGGGTTGTCAAATAACTAGTTGCCCTTTTTCTCTAAAAAATAACTAACTAAGACTTTTCACTAAGATAAATGGACAGACTGGTGTTTTGGGCCATTTCTATATTCGTCCTAGTGTTAAGAAATGGCAAATACTAGTGTGTGCTCATGAAACAAAAATTGAAAGGTTTTGGCAAAGGATTTTGCATTTGATAGTAGGTCATATTTATGGAGAATAAGACAATTTTATATTAGTCACAGTGTTGGGAAATGGCACAAAATACCAGTCTTGTTTCATGAGCACACATATTGTCAGCACACATATTTTCAACTCCCTCCAAAATGTTCAAAATGTTCTATGGGGTCAAGATCTGGAAACTGGCTAGGCCACTCCAGGACCTTGAAATGCTTCTTATGAAGCCACTCCTTCATGTGTTTGGGATCATTGTCATGCTAAAAGACCCAACCATGATTCATCTTCAGTGTCCTTGCTGATGGAAGAAGGTTTTCACACAAAATTTCACAATACATCCTGGTCCTGTTACAGAAAAAACAGCACAAAGCTAGATGTTTCCACCACCGTGCTTCACAGTAGGTATGGTATCATTTGGACGCAGCTCAGCATTCCTTCTCCACCAAACACAAAAAGTTGAGTTTTTACCAAAAACTTCTATTTTGGGTTGATCTGAATGATTTTCTTCATTTTAATAGTATTTTCATTTGAGATGGTACGTCCCTTTTGTGTTCCGTCCCACAGCAGCTTTGTTATTTTTTATAACTGAGTCAAATTTATTTGTGTCATTGACTATTAATTTTC